>NC_091284.1:354626035-354628535 GCF_032444005.1 Ranitomeya imitator
GAACCACGCGGGGGGACTTAGTGAATGAACTGCAGAGAGCTGGGACCAATGTAACAAGGCCTACCATAAGTAACACACTATGCCACCATGGACTCAGATCCTGCAGTGCCAGACGTGTCCCACTGCTTAAGCCAGTACATGTCCGGGCCCGTCTGAAGTTTGCTAGAGAGCATTTGGATGATCCAGAGGAGTTTTGGGAGAATGTCCTATGGTCTGATAAAACCAAACTGGAACTGTTTGGTAGAAACACAACTTGTCGTGTTTGGAGGAAAAAGAATACTGAGTTGCATCCATCAAACACCATACCTACTGTAAAGCATGGTGGTGGAAATATCATGCTTTGGGGCTGTTTCTCTGCAAAGGGCCCAGGACGACTGATCCGGGTACATGAAAGAATGAATGGGGCCATGTATCGTGAGATTTTGAGTGCAAACCTCCTTCCATCAGCAAGGGCATTGAAGATGAAATGTGGCTGGGTCTTTCAACATGACAATGATCCAAAGCACGCCGCCAGGGCAACGAAGGAGTGGCTTCGTAAGAAGCATTTCAAGGTCCTGGAGTGGCCTAGCCAGTCTCCAGATCTCAACCCTATAGAAAACCTTAGGAGGGAGTTGCCCTGGCGGTGTGCTTTGGATCATTGTCATGTTGAAAGACCCAGCCACGTTTCATCTTCAATGCCCTTGCTGATGGAAGGAGGTTTGCACTCAAAATCTCACGATACATGGCTCCATTCATTCTTTCATGTACCCGGATCAGTCGTCCTGGCCCCTTTGCAGAGAAACAGCCCCAAAGCATGATGTTTCCACCACCATGCTTTACAGTAGGTATGGTGTTTGATGGATGCAACTCAGTATTCTTTTTCCTCCAAACACGACAAGTTGTGTTTCTACCAAACAGTTCCAGTTTGGTTTCATCAGACCATAGGACATTCTCCCAAAACTCCTCTGGATCATCCAAATGCTCTCTAGCAAACTTCAGACGGGCCCGGACTTGTACTGGCTTAAGCAGTGGGACACGTCTGGCACTGCAGGATCTGAGTCCATGGTGGCGTAGTGTGTTACTTATGGTAGGCCTTGTTACATTGGTCCCAGCTCTCTGCAGTTCACTCACTAGGTCCCCCCGCGTGGTTCTGGGATTTTTGCTCACCGTTCTTGTGATCATTCTGACCCCACGGGGTGGGATTTTGCGTGGAGCCCCAGATCGAGGGAGATTATCAGTGGTCTTGTATGTCTTCCATTTTCTAATTATTGCTCCCACTGTTGATTTCTTCACTCCAAACTGGTTGGCTATTGCAGATTCAGTCTTCCCAGCCTGGTGCAGGGCTACAATTTTGTTTCTGGTGTCCTTTGACAGCTCTTTGGTCTTCACCATAGTGGAGTTTGGAGTCAGACTGTTTGAGGGTGTGCACAGGTGTCTTTTTATACTGATAACAAGTTTAAACAGGTGCCATTACTACAGGTAATGAGTGGAGGAAAGAGGAGACTCTTAAAGAAGAAGTTACAGGTCTGTGAGAGCCAGAAATCTTGATTGTTTGTTTCTGACCAAATACTTATTTTCCACCATAATATGCAAATAAATTGTTAAAAAAACAGACAATGTGATTTTCTGGATTTTTTTTTCTCAGTTTGTCTCCCATAGTTGAGGTCTACCTATGATGTAAATTACAGACGCCTCTCATCTTTTTAAGTGGTGGAACTTGCACTATTGCTGACTGACTAAATACTTTTTTGCCCCACTGTATATATATATATATATATATATATATATATATATATATATATATATATATATATATATATATATGTGTGTGTGTATATATATATATATATATATATATGTGTGTGTGTGTATATATATATGTGTGTATATATATGTGTATGTGTGTATATGTGTATGTGTGTATATATGTATGTGTGTATATGTATATGTGTGTATATATATGTGTGTATATATATATATGTGTGTATATATATATATATATATGTGTGTGTGTGTATACAGGTCCTTCTCAAAAAATTAGCATATAGTGTTAAATTTCATTATTTACCATAATGTAATGATTACAATTAAACTTTCATATATTATAGATTCATTATCCACCAACTGAAATTTGTCAGGTCTTTTATTGTTTTAATACTGATGATTTTGGCATACAACTCCTGATAACCCAAAAAACCTGTCTCAATAAATTAGCATATTTCACCCATCCAATCAAATAAAAGTGTTTTTTAATAACAAACAAAAAAACCATCAAATAATAATGTTCAGTTATGCACTCAATACTTGGTCGGGAATCCTTTGGCAGAAATGACTGCTTCAATGCGGCGTGGCATGGAGGCAATCAGCCTGTGACACTGCTGAGATGTTATGGAGGCCCAGGATGCTTCAATAGTGGCCTTAAGCTCATCCAGAGTGTTGGGTCTTGCGTCTCTCAACTTTCTCTTCACAATATCCCACAGATTCTCTATGGGGTTCAGGTCAGGAGAGTTGGCAGGCCAAT